>NW_024061387.1:22500-32500 GCF_016432855.1 Salvelinus namaycush | reverse complement strand
GAGTTTGTGTGGCCTACCACTTAGCGGTTGAGCCGTTGTTGCTCCTAGACGTTTCCACTTCACAATAACAGCACTTACAGTTGACCGGTGGCAGCTCTAGCAGGGCAGAAATTTGACAAACTGACTTGTTGGAAAAGTGGCATCCTATGACGGTGCCACTTTGAAAAGTCCCTGAGCTCTTCTGTGAGTTTGTGTGGCCTACCACTTAGCGGTTGAGCCGTTGTTGCTCCTAGACGTTTCCACATCACAAATAACAGCACTTACAGTTGACCGGTGGCAGCTGACTTGTTATGACGCAGTGTCACGTTGAAAGTCACTGAACTCTTCAATACGGGACATTCTACTGCCGATGTTTGTCTATGGAGATTGCATGGCTGTGTGCTCGATTTAAAAAAAAACTGCCAGCAATGGGTGTGGCTGAAATAGCCAAATCCACCAATTTGAAGGGGTGTCCACACTCTGCTGTATATATATAGTGTATGAAGGGGTGTCCTCATACTGCTGTATATATGTAGTGTATGAAGGGGTGTCCACATACTGCAGTATATATAGTATATGAAGGGGTGTCCACACTCTGCTGTATATATATAGTGTATGAAGGGGTGTCCACATACTGCTGTATATATGTAGTGTATGAAGGGGTGTCCACATACTGTTGTATATATATAGTGTATGAAGGGGTGTCCACATACTGCTGTATATATAGTGTATGAAGGGGTGTCCTCATACTGCTGTATATATAGTGTATGAAGGGGTGTCCACATACTTTTGTATATATATAGTGTATGAAGGGGTGTCCACATACTTTTGTATATAGTGTATAATGAGCATCAGAGCCTTGGTTTGGCTGTGGTTATATTTTATATTCTCTAAACGGTCTCTTTTTGCAGCATCGTGTGGAGTACATATATATTATTGCGGCTGTTGATGTTGTTGTACTGGGTCACAGACAGACATGATTTTAAAGGGATACAATTGCATCAATTACCAAATTAAAAAAATATACAAAAAATTGGATGCCATAGTTGATTTGAAATCCATCTCTTCATTGTGGAAAACAGACGCAGACAAGACTTAACAGGTATCATTTTTTTTTTTTACGTATATAAAGAAATAATACAATAATTGGAGTATGTTTTTGATTTGAAATCCGTGTTGTTATTGATACAGGGTGTTAGAATCAGATCTGGTTAATAATCCAATCAGAGGAAGGATTTCACATGAGCCTTTAAATCAATGTACTCTTTTAAATCGTAAAGGTTTCCAATTGTGTTCATTCACAACAAAAAAATTATATATATATATATTTTAACATCTATTATACAACTATTTTAATATTCTAATTTTCATGATTTATTTTTATGATTCATTTTTTGACTGTCAGTTTTGCCATTTATAAAAGTGTTATTCAATGTGTTTCTATGAGCTATAGTAGTAAAGGATAAATTCTCTCTATATATATTTATATATATATATATATATTGATTTTGAATTTAAGGACACCTGTAGGTAAAAAAAATATACATATATATAAATATATATAAATATATAAATACAGTATATATATTTAAATACCTACAGGTGTCCTTAAATTCAAAATCAAATACCTAAATGATTCATGGGATGACTATCTTAAAACAATTCTATATGTTAGTTTAGTAGAACCATCTTAAAACAATTCCATATGTTAGTTTAGTAGAACCGTCTTAAAACAATTCCACATGTTAGTTTAGTAGAACCATCTTAAAACAATTCCATATGTTAGTTTAGTAGAACCATATTAAAACAATTCCACATGTTAGTTTAGTAGAACCATCTTAAAACAATTCCATATGTTAGTTTAGTAGAACCATATTAAAACAATTCCATATGTTAGTTTAGTAGAACCATCTTAAAACAATTCCACGTGTTAGTTTAGTAGAACCCCCTCCCCAACTGCTTACACTTTCAGGGGTTAATTGCTTAATTAACTCAGGAACCACACCTGTGCGGAATCCTCTGCTTTCAATACACTATGTATCCCTCATATACTCAAGGGTTTCCTTTATTCTGGCAGTTACCTGTACTCGTCCAATAATTACGTTGTTCTCTGTTTCTATTCCTGGTCTGACCTCAAGCCAGCGTGGCTGTGATCTGCTGGGCAGTTTAAGTAAAGTGTCCCTCATCCTGTGCTGAGTCTTGAGTGGATTGACGACCCTCTCCATCTCAGAGCCTTGAGTGGATTGACGACCCTCTCCATCTCAGAGTCTTGAGTGGATTGACGACCCTCTCCATCTCAGAGCCTTGAGTGGTTTGACGAGAGAGACTTGACCTCTTATTAAGCCAATGGCCTCTACATTCTACGTGCAGCCCGTCACACACACACACACACACACACACACACACACACACACACACACACACACACACACACACACACACACACACACACACACACACACACACACACACACACACACAATCTCTCTGAATGACTGTCACTGTCTCTCCCATTATGCTGTAGCAGATGCTTCATGGTTTAAATGGCCGTTGGATTTATTCTATGAACAATGGGAGTCGTCTCTTACGTGCTTTTTGGTCATTATTGCTATTGTGACATCATCATTAACATCTTCATCCGCCAGGCAGCGTCTGAAATGGCACCCTTTCCCCCTATATAGGGTACTACTTTAGACCAGAGTCCTATGGCACCCTTTCCCCTATATAGGGTACTACTTTAGACCAGAGGCCTATGGCACCCTTTTTCCCCTATATAGGGTACTACTTTAGACCAGAGTCCTATGGCACCCTTTCCCCCTATATAGGGTACTACTTTAGACCAGAGTCCTATGGCACCCTTTCCCCTATATAGGGTACTACTTTAGACCAGAGGCCTATGGCACCCTTTTTCCCCTATATAGGGTACTACTTTAGACCAGAGTCCTATGGCACCCTTTCCCCTATATAGGGTACTACTTTAGACCAGAGGCCTATGGCACCCTTTTTCCCCTATATAGGGTACTACTTTAGACCAGAGTCCTGTGGCACCCTTTTTCCCCTATATAGGGTACTACTTTAGACCAGAGTCCTGTGGCACCCTTTCCCCTATATAGGGTACTACTTTAGACCAGAGTCCTATGGCACCCTTTTTCCCTATATAGGGTACTACTTTAGACCAGAGTCCTATAGAATCCTATTCCCTACATAGTGCACTACTTTAGACCAGATTTCTATGGGGGGAATAGGGTTCCATTTCAGGGCCCCACTGTTCTCTACATAGTGCACTACTTTAGACCAGAGTCCTATGGGGGGAATAGGGTTCAATTTCAGGGCCCCACTGTTCTCTACATAGTGCACTACTTTAGACCAGAGTCCTATAGAACCCTATTCCCTACATAGTGCACTACTTTAGACCAGAGTCCTATAGGGGGAATAGGGTTCCATTTCAGGGCCCCACTGTTCTCTACATAGTGCACTACTTTAGACCAGAGTCCTATAGGGGGAATAGGGTTCCATTTCTATGCCCCACTGTTCTCTACATAGTGCACTACTTTAGACCAGAGTCCTATGGGGGGAATAGGGTTCCATTTCAGGGCCCCACTGTTCTCTACATAGTGCACTACTTTAGACCAGAGTCCTATGGGGGGAATAGGGTTCCATTTCAGGGCCCCACTGTTCTCTACATAGTGCACTACTTTAGACCAGAGTCCTATGGGGGGAATAGGGTTCCATTTCAGGGCCCCACTGTTCTCTACATAGTGCACTACTTTAGACCAGAGTCCTATGGGGGGAATAGGGTTCCATTTCAGGGCCCCACTGTTCTCTACATAGTGCACTACTTTAGACCAGAGTCCTATGGGGGGAATAGGGTTCCATTTCAGGGCCCCACTGTTCTCTTATCTCCATCAGGTTTCAATCAAGTAAGAGCTAAGATCAAGTCAAATGCCCCACGTTACATTTAATAATACGATGCTTTTAGATAAATGACTGCCAGTATTGTGTGTGATGTTGAGCCATATGAAGTAAATTATTATTTTTGTTGTTGTTGCCTGATGCCTGTTTGGGTTTATTTTGTTTATCCATATTCTGTTTTTCTTTTGTTTTGTTTTTCCACTATTTAAAAAAAATAATCAGGTTTTCTCTCTCACACTTACATTTATTGAATTTAAAAACCGTAGAAACCAACAGATGTTACAAGGCCACCATAACGGACATGGATGTGGAAAGACACAGAGAAGAAAAAACATTTCTGGATTCATTCATGACATCATTTCTAAATTGTTTTCCTTTTATCTTGGGATTTTTATTTCATTTTTTATCCCTCCATACTAATTTAATTCATTTATTATGACCCCCCCACTGTTATTGATGTCTGGATATTATGGAGTGGGCAGTGGGGAAAAGGGTTTAGCGATGGTTGGCATGGTGACCTTTGATTGTGGAAGCTAAAAGATTAGAAGGAAATCAATTTGAGTCATTAGTTCACAGAAGATACGGTTTTATTCTGCCTCCTTTTCAGCTTCAAGTTTCACAGAAATGGTTCGGTCCAGGGGACGATTTAACCCTGTACAGAAATGGTTTAGTCCAGGGGACGATTTAACCCTGTACAGAAATGGTTTGGTCCAGGGGACGATTTAACCCTGTACAGAAATGGTTTGGTCCAGGGGACGATTTAACCCTGTACAGAAATGGTTTGGTCCAGGGGACGATTTAACCCCGTACAAAAATGGTTTGGTCCAGGGGACGATTTAACCCCGTACAGAAATGGTTTGGTCCAGGGGACGATTTAACCCTGTACAGAAATGGTTTGGTCCAGGGGACGATTTAACCCCGTACAGAAATGGTTTGGTCCAGGGGACGATTTAACCCTGTACAGAAATGGTTTGGTCCAGGGGACGATTTAACCCCGTACAGAAATGGTTTGGTCCAGGGGACGATTTAACCCCGTACAGAAATGGTTTGGTCCAGGGGACGATTTAACCCGGTACAGAAATGGTTTGGTCCAGGGGACGATTTAACCCTGTACAGAAATGGTTTGGTCCAGGGGACGATTTAACCCTGTACAGAAATGGTTTGGTCCAGGGGACGATTTAACCCTGTACAGAAATGGTTTGGTCCAGGGGACGATTTAACCCCGTACAGAAATGGTTTGGTCCAGGGGACGATTTAACCCTGTACAGAAATGGTTTGGTCCAGGGGACGATTTAACCCTGGACAGAAATGGTTTGGTCCAGGGGACGATTTAACCCCGTACAGAAATGGTTTGGTCCAGGGGACGATTTAACCCCGTACAGAAATGGTTTGGTCCAGGGGACGATTTAACCCAGTACAGAAATGGTTTGGTCCAGGGGACGATTTAACCCTGGACAGAAATGGTTTGGTCCAGGGGACGATTTAACCCTGTACAGAAATGGTTTGGTCCAGGGGACGATTTAACCCTGTACAGAAATGGTTTGGTCCAGGGGACGATTTAACCCTGTACAGAAATGGTTTGGTCCAGCGGACGATTTAACCCTGTGCAGAAATGGTTTGGTCCAGGGGACGATTTAACCCCGTACAGAAATGGTTTGGTCCAGGGGACGATTTAACCCTGTACAGAAATGGTTTGGTCCAGGGGACGATTTAACCCTGTACAGAAATGGTTTGGTCCAGGGGACGATTTAACCCCGTACAGAAATGGTTTGGTCCAGGGGACGATTTAACCCCGTACAGAAATGGTTTGGTCCAGGGGACGATTTAACCCCGTACAGAAATGGTTTGGTCCAGGGGACGATTTAACCCTGTACAGAAATGGTTTGGTCCAGGGGACGATTTAACCCTGTACAGAAATGGTTTGGTCCAGGGGACGATTTAACCCTGTACAGAAATGGTTTGGTCCAGGGGACGATTTAACCCTGTACAGAAATGGTTTGGTCCAGGGGACGATTTAACCCTGTACAGAAATGGTTTGGTCCAGGGGACGATTTAACCCAGTACAGAAATGGTTTGGTCCAGGGGACGTTTTAACCCTGTACAGAAATGGTTTGGTCCAGGGGATGATTTAACCCTGTACAGAAATGGTTTGGTCCAGGGGACATTCAGCCCTGTACAATCAGAGAGAGATACACATTGGCAAATGGAAAAGGCAAAATATATTTTGATGGAGGGAAAATAACACACACACACACATACACATACACACACACACACACACACACACACACACACACACACACACACACACACACACACACACACACACACACACACACACACACACACACACACACACACACACACACACACACACCAACAGTATCCCTGCGGAGAGAAGTGAGCAGCGCCAGTCAACAGATTAGTCCTTCCCAGGTTTTGTGTTCAGGCAGATCGTTGCGACGGTATATTCTGACCCCGCGTCTCTGCCTGTCCTTCACCTCTGAAACAAGGTTCCACGTTCCAATCTTCCTGATGCAGTTTTACAACGTGTGAAATAGCAGCGCTCGATTCTCTTTAACTCTGCCTGCCGTCCCAAATGGCTCCCGATTCCCTATTTAGTGCACTACTGTTGACCAGAGCCTTATGACATCACTCTATAGAGAATAGGATTCCGTTTGGGTTCACCAAACCACTATGGCTGCTGGCACCACGGTATGCAGTAAAAAGGTGCTTTAGTTAATAGGAAAGTGGCTTGTACACTACCACACATACACACACACACACACACACGACACACACACACACACACACACACACACACACACACACACACACACACACACACACACACACACACACACACACACTAGGAAAGTGGCTTGTACACTACCACACACATACACACACACACGTATACACACAAACGTATGCACACACACACATACACACAAACACATACACACACACACAAACACATACACACACAGACACAGGAAGCAGTGTCTTGGTGCTTGGTTGTGGAGGGATGGAGGTTGTACTTACTAAATGGACCCTTTGGAGGGACAGCGAACATTTAACACCGGGGTCAGGGACTGGTAATGAGATTTATGGGAAGAACAAGGGAGGTAGAGAGGGATCGAGTGAGGGAGGGAGGGAGGGAGGGAGGTAGAGAAGGAATGAGGGAGGGGAGGGGGAGGGAAGGTAGAGAGGGAAAGAGGGAGGGTGAGAGGGAACGAGGGAAGGAGAGAGAGAGGAACAGAAGGAGAAGCGTGTGACAGGACATTCTGAGAGGGGGATACGTGCAGGGTGGCTGGTACTATTGTCCTGATAGGCCTGACCCCTGACCCAACAGGTAATGAGGAACCTGTTCGGTACCTTGACCAGACACACTTCCTGTTACCCCCTAACCCGCTCAACCCCATTCTATTGAACAGACACACTTCCTGTTACCCCCTAACCCGCTCAACCCCATTCTATTGACCAGACACACTTCCTGTTACCCCCTAACCCGCTCAACCCCATTCTATTGACCAGACACACTTCCTGTTACCCCCTAACCCGCTCAACCCCATTCTATTGACCAGACACACTTCCTGTTACCCCCTAACCCGCTCAACCCCATTCTATTGACCAGACACACTTCCTGTTACCCCCTAACCCGCTCAACCCCATTCTATTGACCAGACACACTTCCTGTTACCCCCTAACCCGCTCAACCCCATTCTATTGACCAGACACACTTCCTGTTACCCCCTAACCTGCTCAACCCCATTCTATTGAACAGACACACACTTCCTCCTACTCTTCCCTCTTGTTGAGTCTGTCAGGACTTCCTTCTTCTGTGTCTGGATAGAGGAGGTCACTAGAGTGAAGTCACACCTCTGTGTCTGGACAGAGGAGGTAACAAGAGTGAAGTCACACCTCTGTGTCTGGACAGAGGAGGTGACAAGTGTCTGGATAGAGGAGGTAACAAGAGTGAGGTCACACCTCTGTGTCTGGATAGAGGAGGTCACTAGAGTGAAGTCACACCTCTGTGTCTGGACAGAGGAGATCACAAGTGTCTGGATAGAGGAGGTCACAAGAGTGAAGTCACACCTCTGTGTCTGGATAGAGGAGGTCACTAGAGTGAAGTCACACCTCTGTGTCTGGACAGAGGAGGTGACAAGTGTTTGGACAGAGGAGGTCACAAGTGTCTGGACAGAGGAGGTCACAAGAGTGAATTCACACTTCTGTGTCTGGATAGAGGAGGTCACTAGAGTGAAGTCACACCTCTGTGTCTGGACAGAGGAGGTGACAAGTGTCTGGATAGAGGAGGTCACAAGAGTGAAGTCACACCTCTGTGTCTGGACAGAGGAGGTGACAAGTGTCTGGATAGAGGAGGTCACAAGAGTGAAGTCACACCTCTGTGTCTGGACAGAGGAGGTGACAAGTGTCTGGATAGAGGAGGTCACAAGAGTGAAGTCACACCTCTGTGTCTGGACAGAGGAGGTGACAAGTGTCTGGATAGAGGAGGTCACAAGAGTGAAGTCACACCTCTGTGTCTGGATAGAGGAGGTCACTAGAGTGAAGTCACACCTCTGTGTCTGGACAGAGGAGGTGACAAGTGTTTGGACAGAGGAGGTAACAAGAGTGAAGTCACACCTTTGTGTCTAGACAGAGGAGGTGACAAGTGTCTGGATAGAGGAGTTCACAAGAGTGAAGTCACACCTCTGTGTCTGGATAGAGGAGGTCACTAGAGTGAAGTCACACCTCTGTGTCTGGACAGAGGAGATCACAAGTGTCTGGATAGAGGAGGTCACAAGAGTGAAGTCACACCTCTGTGTCTGGACAGAGGAGGTCACAAGAGTGAAGTCATGCCTCTGTGTCTGGACAGAGGAGATCACAAGTGTCTGGATAGAGGAGGTCACAAGAGTGAAGTCATGCCTCTGTGTCTGGATAGAGGAGGTCACTAGAGTGAGGTCACACCTCTGTGTCTGGACAGAGGAGGTGACAAGTGTCTTGATAGAGGAGGTCACAAGTGTCTGGATAGAGGAGGTAACAAGAGTGAGGTCACACCTCTGTGTCTGGATAGAGGAGGTCACTAGAGTGAAGTCACACCTCTGTGTCTGGATAGAGGAGGTGACAAGTGTCTGGATAGAGGAGATCACAAGAGTGAAGTCACGCCTCTGTGTCTGGATAGAGGAAGTCACTAGAGTGAAGTCACACCGCTGTGTCTGGACAGAGGAGGTGACACGTGTCTGGATAGAGGAGGTCACAAGAGTGAAGTCACACCTCTGTGTCTGGACAGAGGAGGTGACAAGTGTCTGGATAGAGGAGATCACAAGAGTGAAGTCACGCCTCTGTGTCTGGATAGAGGAGGTCACTAGAGTGAAGTCACGCCTCTGTGTCTGGACAGAGGAGATCACAAGTGTCTGGATAGAGGAGATCACAAGAGTGAAGTCACACCTCTGTGTCTGGACAGAGGAGGTCACAAGAGTGAAGTCATGCCTCTGTGTCTGGACAGAGGAGATCACAAGTGTCTGGATAGAGGAGGTCACAAGAGTGAAGTCATGCCTCTGTGTCTGGATAGAGGAGGTCACTAGAGTGAGGTCACACCTCTGTGTCTGGACAGAGGAGGTGACAAGTGTCTTGATAGAGGAGGTCACAAGTGTCTGGATAGAGGAGGTCACATGAGTGAAGTCACGCCTCTGGAGGTGTAACTATTTATAGGTCTACAGTAGGTCATTTCCGTGTTGAAATAGAAGGTAACAGTCTGTATAGAGCGTGTTTGGTCCTCTGGATTTATGGTCTGCGGTAATGGTGTGTGTGTGTTTGTGTGTGTGTGTGTGTGTGTTTGTGTGTGTGGTTTAGTGTGTGTGTGTTTGTGTGTTTTAGTGTGTGTGTGTGTGTGGTTTAGTGTGTGTGTGTTTGTGTGGTTTAGTGTGTGTGTGTGTGTTTGTGTGTGTGTGGTTTAGTGTGTGTGTGTGTTTTAGTGTGTGTGTGTGTTTGTGTGTGTGTGGTTTAGTGTGTGTGTGTGTGTTTGTGTGTGTGTGGTTTAGTGTGTGTGTGGTTTAGTGTGTGTGTGTGTTTGTGTGTGTGGTTTAGTGTGTGTGTGTTTGTGTGTGTG
>NW_024061387.1:12500-17500 GCF_016432855.1 Salvelinus namaycush | reverse complement strand
CGTGTTATCCAACACTCTTAACACGGAGGTGATGGAGACGTGTTATCCAACACTGTTAACACGGAGGTGAAGGAGACGTGTTATCCAACACTGTTAACACGGAGGTGAAGGAGACGTGTTATCCAACACTGTTAACACGGAGGTGAAGGAGACGTGTTATCCAACACTCTTAACACGGAGGTGATGGAGACGTGTTATCCAACACTGTTAACACGGAGGTGAAGGAGACGTGTTATCCAACACTGTTAACACGGAGATGAAGGAGACGTGTTATCCAACACTGTTAACACGGAGGTGAAGGAGACTTGTTATCCAACACTGTTAACACGGAGGTGAAGGAGACGTGTTATCCAACACTGTTAAACACGGAGGTGAAGGAGACGTGTTATCCAACACTGTTAACACGGAGGTGAAGGAGACGTGTTATCCAACACTGTTAACACGGAGGTGAAGGAGACGTGTTATCCAACACTGTTAACACGGAGGTGAAGGAGACCTGTTATCCAACACTGTTAACACGGAGGTGAAGGAGACGTGTTATCCAACACTGTTAAACACGGAGGTGAAGGAGACGTGTTATCCAACACTGTTAACACGGAGGTGAAGGAGACGTGTTATCCAACACTGTTAACACAGAGGTGAAAGAGACGTGTTATCCAACACTGTTAACACGGAGGTGAAGGAGACGTGTTATCCAACACTGTTAACACGGAGGTGAAGGAGACGTGTTATCCAACACTGTTAACACGGAGGTGAAGGAGACGTGTTATCCAACACTGTTAACACGGAGGTGAAGGAGACGTGTTATCCAACACTGTTAACACGGAGGTGAAGGAGACGTGTTATCCAACACTGTTTACACGGAGGTGAAGGAGACGTGTTATCCAACACTGTTAACACGGAGGTGAAGGAGACGTGTTATCCAACACTGTTAAACACGGAGGTGAAGGAGACGTGTTATCCAACACTGTTAACACGGAGGTGAAGGAGACGTGTTATCCAACACTGTTAACACGGAGGTGAAGGAGACGTGTTATCCAACACTGTTAACACGGAGGTGAAGGAGACGTGTTATCCAACACTGTTAACACGGAGGTGATGTTTTCAGGAGGTATTGGATAGAAGGAGACGTGTTTGAAAGCAGCCGTTAATAGGTTTGTGGAGAGAACATTTAAGTCATTTAGCAGACGCTCTTATCCAGAGCGACTTACAAATTGGTGCATTCACCTTATGATATCCAGTGGAACAACCACTTTACAATAGTGCATCTAACTCTTTTAAGGGGGAGGGGGGGGTTAGAAGGATTACTTTATCCTATCCTAGGTATTCCTTAAAGAGGTGGGGTTTCAGGTGTCTCCGGAAGGTGGTGATTGACTCCGCTGACCTGGCGTCGTGAGGGAGTTTGTTCCACCATTGGGGTGCCAGAGCAGCGAACAGTTTTGACTGGGCTGAGCGGGAACTGTACTTCCTCAGAGGTAGGGAGGCGAGCAGGCCAGAGGTGGATGAACGCAGTGCCCTTGTTTGGGTGTAGGGCCTGATCAGAGCCTGAAGGTACGGAGGTGCCGTTCCCCTCACAGCTCCGTAGGCAAGCACCATGGTCTTGTAGCGGATGCAAGCTTCAACTGGAAGCCAGTGGAGAGAGCGGAGGAGCGGGGTGACGTGAGAGAACTTGGGAAGGTTGAACACCAGACGGGCTGCGGCGTTCTGGATGAGTTGTAGGGGTTTAATAGCACAGGCAGGGAGCCCAGCCAACAGCGAGTTGCAGTAATCCAGACGGGAGATGACAAGTGCCTGGATTAGGACCTGCGCCGCTTCCTGTGTGAGGCAGGGTCGTACTCTGCGAATGTTGTAGAGCATGAACCTACAGGAACGGGTCACCGCCTTGATGTGAGTTGAGAACGACAGGGTGTTGTCCAGGATCACGCCAAGGTTCTTAGCACTCTGGGAGGAGGACACAATGGAGTTGTCAACCGTGATGGCGAGATCATGGAACGGGCAGTCCTTCCCCGGGAGGAAGAGCAGCTCCGTCTTGCCGAGGTTCAGCTTGAGGTGGTGATCCGTCATCCACACTGATATGTCTGCCAGACATGCAGAGATGCGATTCGCCACCTGGTTATCAGAGGGGGGAAAGGAGAAGATTAATTGTGTGTCGTCTGCATAGCAATGATAGGAGAGACCATGTGAGGATATGACAGAGCCAAGTGACTTGGTGTATAGCGAGAATAGGAGAGGGCCTAGAACAGAGCCCTGGGGGACACCAGTGGTGAGAGCACGTGGTGCGGAGACAGATTCTCGCCACGCCACCTGGTAGGAGCGACCTGTCAGGTAGGACGCAATCCAAGCGTGGGCCGCGCCGGAGATGCCCAGCTCGGAGAGGGTGGAGAGGAGGATCTGATGGTTCACAGTATCAAAGGCAGCCGATAGGTCTAGAAGGATGAGAGCAGAGGAGAGAGAGTTAGCTTTAGCAGTGCGGAGCGCCTCCGTGACACAGAGAAGAGCAGTCTCAGTTGAATGACTAGTCTTGAAACCTGACTGATTTGGATCAAGAAGGTCATTCTGAGAGAGATAGCAGGAGAGCTGGCCAAGGACGGCACGTTCAAGAGTTTTGGAGAGAAAAGAAAGAAGGGATACTGGTCTGTAGTTGTTGACATCGGAGGGATTGAGTGTAGGTTTTTTCAGAAGGGGTGCAACTCTCGCTCTCTTGAAGACGGAAGGGACGTAGCCAGCGGTCAAGGATGAGTTGATGAGCGAGGTGAGGTAAGGGAGAAGGTCTCCGGAAATGGTCTGGAGAAGAGAGGAGGGGATAGGGTCAAGCGGGCAGGTTGTTGGGCGGCACAAGACGCGAGATTTCATCTGGAGAGAGAGGGGAGAAAGAGGTCAAAGCACAGGGTAGGGCAGTGTGAGCAGAACCAGCGGTGTCGTTTGACTTAGCAAACGAGGATCGGATGTCGTCGACCTTTTTTTCAAAATGGTTGACGAAGTCATCTGCAGAGAGGGAGGAGGGGGGGAGGAGGGGGAGGAGGATTCAGGAGGGAGGAGAAGGTGGCAAAGAGCTTCCTAGGGTTAGAGGCAGATGCTTGGAATTTAGAGTGGTAGAAAGTGGCTTTAGCAGCAGAGACAGAAGAGGAGAATGTAGAGAGGAGGGAGTGAAAGGATGCCAGGTCCGCAGGGAGGCGAGTTTTCCTCCATTTCCGCTCGGCTGCCCGGAGCCCTGTTCTGTGAGCTCGCAGTGAGTCGTCGAGCCACGGAGCAGGAGGGGAGGACCGAGCCGGCCTGGAGGATAGGGGACATAGAGAGTCAAAGGATGCAGAAAGGGAGGAGAGGAGGGTTGAGGAGGCAGAATCAGGAGATAGGTTGGAGAAGGTTTGAGCAGAGGGAAGAGATGATAGGATGGAAGAGGAGAGAGTAGCGGGGGAGAGAGAGCGAAGGTTGGGACGGCGCGATACCATCCGAGTAGGGGCAGTGTGGGAAGTGTTGGATGAGAGCGAGAGGGAAAAGGATACAAGGTAGTGGTCGGAGACTTGGAGGGGAGTTGCAGTGAGATTAGTGGAAGAACAGCATCTAGTAAAGATGAGGTCAAGCGTATTGCCTGCCTTGTGAGTAGGGGGGGAAGGTGAGAGGGTGAGGTCAAAAGAGGAGAGGAGTGGAAAGAAGGAGGCAGAGAGGAATGAGTCAAAGGTAGACGTGGGGAGGTTAAAGTCACCCAGAACTGTGAGAGGTGAGCCATCCTCAGGAAAGGAACTTATCAGGGCGTCAAGCTCATCGATGAACTCTCCAAGGGAACCTGGAGGGCGATAAATGATAAGGATGTTAAGCTTGAAAGGGCTGGTAACTGTGACAGCATGGAATTCAAAGGAGGCGATAGACAGATGGGTCAGGGGAGAAAGAGAGAATGTCCACTTGGGAGAGATGAGGATCCCAGTGCCACCACCCCGCTGACCAGAAGCTCTCGGGGTGTGCGAGAACACGTGGGCAGACGAGGAGAGAGCAGTAGGAGTAGCAGTGTTATCAGTGGTAATCCATGTTTCCGTCAGTGCCAAGAAGTCGAGGGACTGGAGGGACGCATAGGCTGAGATGAACTCTGCCTTGTTGGCCGCAGATCGGCAGTTCCAGAGGCTGCCGGAGACCTGGAACTCCACGTGGGTCGTGCGCGCTGGGACCACCAGGTTAGAGTAGCGGCGGCCACGCGGTGTGAAGCGTTTGTATGGTCTGTGCAGAGAGGAGAGAAGAGGGATAGACAGACACATAGTTGACAGGCTACAGAAGAGGCTACGCTAATGCAAAGGAGATTAGAATGACAAGTGGACTACACGTCTCGAATGTTCAGAAAGTTAAGCTTACGTTGCAAAAAATAAAATAAAATCTTATTGACTAAAATGATATAGTACTGCTGGCTGGTGAAGTAGGCTGGCTAGCAGTGGCTGCGTTGTTGACTTTGTTTGAAAGTGTAGCTGGCTAGGTAACCTCTAACTGGCTAGGTAACCTCGACAATTTCTCTAAATTTCTCTAAACTACACAATTATCTTGGATACAAGGACAGCAAAGACAACTATGTAGCTAGCTAACACTACGCTAATCAAGTCGTTCCGTTGTAATGTAAGTTTCTACAGTGCTGTTATTCGGTAGAAGTTGGCTAGCTAGCAGTGTTAGCTAGCAGTGTTGACTAGGTAGGAGAACGGCAGCGCGGCGGACGAAAATAGCTGGCTAGCTAACCGATAATTACTCAAAACTACACAATTATCTTAGATACAAAGATAGCAAAGACAACTATGTAGCTAGCTAACACTACACTAATCAAGTCGTTCCATTGTAATGTAATCGTTTCTACAGTGCTGCTATTCGGTGGCTAGCTGGCTAGCTAGCAGTGTTGACTACGTTACGTTACGTTAGGACGAAAATAGCTGGCTAGCGAACCTCAATAACTACACAATTATCTTTGATACAAAGACGGCTATGTAGCTAGCTAAGATCAAACAAATCAAACCGTTGTACTGTAATGA
>NW_024061387.1:0-7500 GCF_016432855.1 Salvelinus namaycush | reverse complement strand
TCTCCCCCTCTACTCCCTGACCCTCTCTCTCCCCTCTCTACTCCCTGATCCTCTCTCTCCCCCCTCTACTCCCTGATCCTCTCTCTCCCCCCTTTACTCCCTGACCCTCTCTCTCCTCTCTCTACTCCCTGACCCTCTCTCTCCCCTCTCTACTCCCTGACCCTCTCTCTCCCCCTCTACGCCCTGACCCTCTCTCTCTCCCCTTTACTCCCTGACCCTCTCTCTCCCCCTCTACTCCCTGACCCTCTCTCTCCCCTCTCTACTCCCTGACCCTCTCTCTCCCCCCTTTACTCCCTGACCCTCTCTCTCCCCCCTCTACTCCCTGACCCTCTCTCTTCCCCCTCTACTCCCTGACCCTCTCTCTCCCCCTCTACTCCCTGACCCTCTCTATCCCCCTCTACTCCCTGACCCTCTCTCTCCCCCCTCTACTCCCTGACCCTCTCTCTCCCCCCTCTACTCCCTGACCCTCTCTCTCCCCCTCTACACCCTGACCCTCTCTCTCCCCCTCTACTCCCTGACCCTCTGTCTCCCCCCTCTACTCCCTGACCCTCTCTCTCCCCCTCTACACCCTGACCCTCTCTCTCCCCCTCTACACCGTGACCCTCTCTCTCCCCCTCTACTCCCTGACCCTCTCTCTCCCCCCTTTACTCCCTGACCCTCTGTCTCCCCCCTCTACTCCCTGACCCTCTCTCTCCCCCCTCTACTCCCTGACCCTCTCTCTCCCCCTCTACTCCCTGACCCTCTCTATCCCCCTCTACTCCCTGACCCTCTCTCCCTCTCTGTTCTTTTCTCTGTGTTCCTCATTTGAATTGAGGTCTGCGTTTTCTAGCTACGTAGAGATGGCGTCGTTCTGTTCTTTCATCTCCTTCTTCATTCGTCTCTTCTCTCCTCTGACTCATATCTATGTCACGTGTTAATATGTCAACACGTTCACACAGCGGAGAGGGCCAGGCTACAACACCGTCAGTCAGAGGGCCAGGCTACAACACCGTCAGTCAGAGGGCCAGGCTACAACACCGTCAGTCAGAGGGCCAGGCTACAACACCGTCAGTCAGAGGGCCAGGCTACAACACCGTCAGTCAGAGGGCCAGGCTACAACACCGTCAGTCAGAGGGCCAGGCTACAACACCGTCAGTCAGAGGGCCAGGCTACAACACCGTCAGTCAGAGGGCCAGGCTACAACACCGTCAGTCAGAGTAGTGGCAGTGGAGCGTTTGTATCAGTCGCTGTTGTCGACAGACTTTAAAAAGGTTTAATATTATTGTTCACACTGTGGCCCCCTCAAACACACAACTTAATAGATAGGTCTATCTTGTTTGTATGTCTGAACACATTTATTTTGCTTCTAAGATGGTGTTGTATTGGTAAGATGTGTTGCCAAGACGATATGGCTTGAGGCTCATTTTCTACAGCGTGTTCTAGGTGTGTTAGGAACCCGTTAGACAACGTGCCATCACTCTATTCCCTATGTAGTGCACTACTTTAGACCAGAGCCCTATAGAACCCTATTCCCTATGTAGTGCACTACTTTAGACCAGGGCCCTATAGAACCCTATTCCCTATATAGTGCACTACTATAGACCAGAGCCCTATAGAACCCTATTCCCTATATAGTGCACTACTTTAGACCAGAGCCCTATAGAACCCTATTCCCTACATAGTGCACTACTTTAGACCAGGGCCCTATAGAACCCTATTCCCTATATAGTGCACTACTTTAGACCAGAGCCCTATAGAACCCTATTCACTCCATAGTGCACTACTTTAGACCAGGGCCCTATAGAACCCTATTCACTCCATAGTGCACTACTTTAGACCAGAGCCCTATAGAACCCTATTCACTCCATAGTGCACTACTTTAGACCAGGGCCCTATAGAACCCTATTCCCTATATAGTGCACTACTTTAGACCAGGGCCCTATAGAACCCTATTCCCTATATAGTGCACTACTTTAGACCAGAGCCCTATAGAACCCTATTCCCTATATAGTGCACTACTTTAGACCAGAGCCCTATAGAACCCTATTCCCTCCATAGTGCACTACTTTAGACCAGGGCCCTATAGAACCCTATTCCCTATATAGTGCACTACTTTAGACCAGGGCCCTATAGAACCCTATTCCCTATATAGTGCACTACTTTAGACCAGGGCCCTATAGAACCCTATTCACTCCATAGTGCACTACTTTAGACCAGGGCCCTATAGAACCCTATTCCCTATATAGTGCACTACTTTAGACCAGGGCCCTATAGAACCCTATTCCCTATATAGTGCACTACTTTAGACCAGAGCCCTATAGAACCCTATTCCCTATATAGTGCACTACTTTAGACCAGAGCCCTATAGAACCCTATTCCCTCCATAGTGCACTACTTTAGACCAGGGCCCTATAGAACCCTATTCCCTATATAGTGCACTACTTTAGACCAGGGCCCTATAGAACCCTATTCCCTATATAGTGCACTACTTTAGACCAGAGCCTTATAGAACCCTATTCACTCCATAGTGCACTACTTTAGACCAGGGCCCTATAGAACCCTATTCACTCCATAGTGCACTACTTTAGACCAGAGCCCTATAGAACCCTATTCACTCCATAGTGCACTACTTTAGACCAGGGCCCTATAGAACCCTATTCACTCCATAGTGCACTACTTTAGACCAGGGCCCTATAGAACCCTATTCACTCCATAGTGCACTACTTTAGACCAGAGCCCTATAGAACCCTATTCCCTATATATAGTGCACTACTTTAGACCAGAGCCCTATAGAACCCTATTCCCTGTATAGTGCACTACTTTAGACCAGAGCCCTATAGAACCCTATTCCCTATTATAGTGCACTACTTTAGACCAGAGCCCTATAGAACCCTATTCCCTATATAGTGCACTACTTTAGACCAGAGCCCTATAGAACCCTATTCCCTATATAGTGCACTACTTTAGACCAGAGCCTTATAGAACCCTATTCCCTATATAGTGCACTACTTTAGACCAGGGCCCTATAGAACCCTATTCCCTATATAGTGCACTACTTTAGACCAGAGCCCTATGACCCTGGTCAAAAGTAGGGGATTCCATAGTGAATAGGGTGTCATTTAGGATGCACAGGCTGTGATCTAAGGGTCAAATAAGTCCTTGGCTACCTGCCGTCTCTATACTCTAACCACTAGGTTACTATGTTGGGTCTTGTGTCAGTGTGATAGGTTAGAGGGTTAATTCTAACATGTTCCCAATGTTCTTCTTTACTTCTTCTCTACCTTCCTTGTGAATAATGGAGGGATGCTTTTTAAAAGTAGAGGAGAGGAGAAGGGTGCAGCGTTTCCATCCTTCTGAAAGCAGGACCAGACGTGTCTTAAAATGTTCCTATTTCCTCTATAAACCCTATGGGAGGCCATAGTCAATTAGTAAGTGCCACTTATACAGGAATAGGCTGCCATTGGAACTCAGTCCAGCTCAGGGTTCCCAATTAGGAATCATGTGGACCTGGTTGCCAAAGCACATGTTTAGGTACTGTGTGTCCCGTGGACTGGTGCCAAAGCCCATGTTTAGGTACTGGTGTGTCCCGTGGACCTGGCCCCAAGGGCCCATGTTAGGAAGTGTGTCCCGTGGACCTGGTGCCAAGCACATGTTTAGGTACTGTGGTCCCGTGGACTGGTGCAAAGCACATGTTTAGGTCCTGTGTGTCCCGTGGACTGGTGCAAAGCACATGTTAGGTACTGTGTGTCCGTGGACCTGGTGCCAAAGCCATGTTAGGTACTGTGGTCCCGTGACCGGGCCAGGGCCAAAGCTCATGTTAGGTCTGTGTGTCCGTGGACCTGGTGCCAAGCTCATGTTCAAGTACTGTGTGTCCCGTGGAACCTTTCGGTGCCAAAGCTCATGTTCAGGTACTGTGTGTCCGTGACTGGTGCAAAGCACCATGGTCAGGTACTGGTGTTTGTCCGTGGAGGTAGGTCGCCAAAGTCATGTTCAGGTACTGAGATTTGGTCCCGTGGACTGTGCCAAAGCTCATGTTCAGGTACTGTGTGTCCCGTCGGACCTGGTGCCAAAGCTTCATGTTCAGGTACGTGTGTCCGTGGGGATGGTGGTGCCAAAGCCCATGTTTAGGTACTGTTGGTCCCGTGGAGTGGTCCAAAGCCCATGTTTAGGTACTGTGTGTCCCGGGAGGTGGTGCAAAGCCCATTTTAGGTACTGTTTGTGTCCCGTGGGACCCTGGTGCCAAAGCTTATGTTCAGGTACTGTCGTGTCCCGTGGAGGTGGTGCCAAAGCCCATGTTTAGTTACTGTAGTGTCCCGTGGAACTGGTGCAAAGCCCATGTCTTAGGTACTGTGTGTTATGGCTTTTAAAGTATTAAGAAACCAGCAACCAACGTGACGCTGCTCGCCACAAGATTTTTTGCCAATTTAGCCCGAAGCCAAGCTGAGCGACGTCAAGTCAGACAGACGCAGTGAGACCAGGAGTCACGCTTCCTTCCGCTGTTCTCGATGGCGTTCTTTAAACGGGCCAGGGGATGTGTGTGGTGGTGGGGGGGGGGGGGGGGGTGGGGGGGGCAGGGAGGAAGTAGGGGGGGGGGACAGGGAGGAAGTAGCAACACGGTCTCTTTGAAGACGTCTCTGATATTTGATGGTCTTTAGACTGGATTAATTCAAAATGTCACACGCCAGGAGGATGGTGCGGAGACAAACTTTCAAGGGCGTTGGGGGTCAGTCAGAGCTGAGACACCAGCTGAGATCTGACAGACGGACTGAGTACCAAATTACACCCTATCTTCCACATGTTGGACCAGAGGCCTCTATGGGCTGATGTTAAAAGCACTTGACTAGGGACTATGGTGCCGGTTTGGGTCCCATACAGGAAGTAATGCTGAGCTGAATTCACTGTTATCAAGTTATTTATCCATCGCATCACATTTCATCGTTCTTATAGTTTAACAGACACTATCTGTTTTCTGTCCAGGGTTAGTGTAGGAAACTCTTTTACTCTGGGACAAGTTACTCAGAGTTTCACTAGTTTAATTACCTATCATGTTTCTTGGGTTCCCCCCAGGGTGGTTAGTATAGGAAACTCTTTACTCTGGTACAAGTTACCTCAGAGTTTCACTAGTTTAATATACACTATCATGTTTCTGTCCAGGGTTAGTGTAGGAACTCTTTACTCTGGTACAAGTTACCTCAGAGTTTCACTAGTTTAATATACACTATCATGTTGTTATCCAGGGTTAGTGTAGGAACTCTTTACTCTGGTACAAGTTACCTCAGAGTTTCACTAGTTTAATATACACTATCATGTTTCTGTCCAGGGCAGGGTTAGTTGTAGGAAACTCTTACTCTGTACAAGTTACCTCAGAGTTTCACTGTTTAATATACACTATCATGTTGTTATCAGGGTTAGTGTAGGAACTCTTACTCTAAGGCTTAAAGTTACCTCAGAGTTTCACTAGTTTAATATACACTATCATGTTTCTGTCCAGGGTTAGTGTAGGAACTCTTTACTCTGGTACAAGTTACCTCAGAGTTTCACTAGTTTAATATACACTATCATGTTTCTGTCCAGGGTTAGTATAGGAACTCTTTACTCTGGTACAAGTTACCTCAGAGTTTCACTAGTTTAATATACACTATCATGTTTCTGTCCAGGGTTAGTATAGGAACTCTTTACTCTGGTACAAGTTACCTCAGAGGTTCACTAGTTCATCTGAAAAGAGAGTTTTTAGATTTGTCCAAGACTTCTGCCTGCTTTTAGCTCATGATAAACTTGTGATGTGACGAGTGACGGGATCATCCTGTCAGGAACCCCCCCCCCCCCCCCCCTAAACTAGTTTGGCCTGTCATCTTTATAGTGTTCAGGGGTTGTCGTGGTTTTGGTTCTGAAAGGGACTCAGAGAACACATGTAGAATGTGTGGTACGAGATGGGACAAAATGTGGCTTTTTAATTTAATGTGTGGGTACGAGATGGGACAAAATGTGGCTTTTTAATTTAATGTGTGGGTACGAGATGGGACAAAATGTGGCTTTTTAATTTAATGTGTGGTACGAGATGGGACAAAATGTGGCTTTTCAATATAATGTGTGTTACGAGATGGGACAAAATGTGGCTTTTTAATTTAATGTGTTGTACGAGATGGGACAAAATGTGGCTTTTCATTTTAAGCAAAATGGTTTCGTGCCATAACCACCTTCCAAATATTTTTTCCCCTTTTGAACAAAACAGGGGATTGCAATTAGTATTAGATTCGTATTGAATTAGTACTGAATTAGTATTGAATTAGTACTGAATTAGTATTGAATTAGTAGTGGATTAGTATTGTGTGTATAGTTTTGTGCCATCACCATGCTGTTTTATTTGTGGGAATCGTCATCCTCATAAATGTTTCCTCTTTCGTCTTGCCTGCTGTGTCCTATTCTCCGTGTTAGTTTAACAACATGGTCTTTAAAAGCTTTACGCTGTTCCTATGCCCCAGGGCCATACACTATTAAACACTGACATGGCATTCTACACAACAACAACAACAAAAAAGAAAGACGGAAAAAAATTACAAGTTTAAAAGAAAATGTACGTACTCATTCTACATAAAGAAAACAAACAACAACAAAAAATACATACAACGTCTTGAATTATGGGACAAAAGTAAGAATGAAATCACTACTGGTAATGGGGGACACAGTGCAGTAGATTAACCAATAATTGAAGTTTCTGCACCAATCAGATATTGTTATGTCCTGTGGGAAATGTTCTTGTTACTTACAACCTCATGCTAAATCACATAGCCTACTTTTAGCTCAACCGTCCCGCGGGTGGTGGGGGTGGGACCGATCCTGTAGAGGTTATTAAAGCTAATAACAAGTCCGAGATGAAGCAATAAGTCATTGTGGGGTGGAGTCCCAAATGAACCGTATCTCCTTAAATGGCACCCTATTCCCAATATAGTGCACTACTTTGACCGGGAAAAGGAGTACACTAGGAAATAGGTTGCCTTTGTAGTGCACTATATAGGGAATAGGGTGCCGTTTGGGACCATGGTGAACACAGTGCATTTTGTCCTTTACTTCCCTCCATTGGAGACAGTGTGATAGAGTACTATTTATCTAACCTCCATGAGAAACTGAATGAAATGATGCTCGACGTTTACCCAGGCAATGTCAGACAGGTTGTAGTCCCCCCCCCTCCCCAAGGAAAGATAAAAAAAAAAAAAAACAAAAAAACAAAAGAATAAAAAAAAAAAAAAAAAAAAAAGAAGAAGAAAGAAAGAAGAAAAAAAAGCGAAAGGAATACGAAGAAGAATAGAAGAAAAAAAAAAAGAAGGAAAAAAAAAAAAAAGAAGAAACAAAGAAGAAAAAAAAGAGAAGGAAGAAGAAAGAAAGAAGAAAAAAAAAGAAGAAAAAAAAAAAAAAAGAAGAAAAAAAGAAAGAAAAAAAAAAAAGAGAAAGAAGAAGAAAAAAATAAGAAATGAAAAAAAGAAGAAAAAAAGAAGAAAAGAAGAAGAAATAAAGAAAGAAAGA
>NW_024061386.1:487500-511986 GCF_016432855.1 Salvelinus namaycush | reverse complement strand
TGTTTACTACAGTATGTACTGTAGACTGTGTTTACTACAGTATGTACTGTAGACTGTGTTTACTACAGTATGTACTGTAGGACTGTGTTTACTACAGTATGTACTGTAGGCTGTGTTTACTACAGTATGTACTGTAGACTGTGTTTACTACAGTATGTACTGTAGGCTGTGTTTACTACAGTATGTACTGTAGGCTGTGTTTACTACAGTATGTACTGTAGGCTGTGTTTACTACAGTATGTACTGTAGGCTGTGTTTACTACAGTATGTACTGTGGGCTGTGTTTACTACAGTATGTACTGTAGGCTGTGTTTACTACAGTATGTACTGTGGGCTGTGTTTACTACAGTATGTACTGTAGGCTGTGTTTACTACAGTATGTACTGTAGGCTGTGTTTACTACAGTATGTACTGTAGGCTGTGTTTACTACAGTATGTACTGTAGGCTGTGTTTACTACAGTATGTACTGTAGGCTGTGTTTACTACAGTATGTACTGTAGGCTGTGTTTACTACAGTATGTACTGTAGGCTGTGTTTACTACAGTATGTACTGTGGGCTGTGTTTACTACAGTATGTACTGTAGGCTGTGTTTACTACAGTATGTACTGTAGGCTGTGTTTACTACAGTATGTACTGTAGACTGTGTTTACTACAGTATGTACTGTGGGCTGTGTTTACTACAGTATGTACTGTAGACTGTGTTTACTACAGTATGTACTGTGGGCTGTGTTTACTACAGTATGTACTGTGGGCTGTGTTTACTACAGTATGTACTGTGGGCTGTGTTTACTACAGTATGTACTGTAGGCTGTGTTTACTACAGTATGTACTGTAGGCTGTGTTTACTACAGTATGTACTGTGGGCTGTGTTTACTACAGTATGTACTGTAGGCTGTGTTTACTACAGTATGTACTGTGGGCTGTGTTTACTACAGTATGTACTGTGGGCTGTGTTTACTACAGTATGTACTGTAGGCTGTGTTTACTACAGTATGTACTGTAGGCTGTGTTTACTACAGTATGTACTGTAGGCTGTGTTTACTACAGTATGTACTGTAGGCTGTGTTTACTACAGTATGTACTGTAGGCTGTGTTTACTACAGTATGTACTGTAGGCTGTGTTTACTACAGTATGTACTGTAGGCTGTGTTTACTACAGTATGTACTGTAGGCTGTGTTTACTACAGTATGTACTGTGGGCTGTGTTTACTACAGTATGTACTGTAGGCTGTGTTTACTACAGTATGTACTGTAGGCTGTGTTTACTACAGTATGTACTGTAGACTGTGTTTACTACAGTATGTACTGTAGGCTGTGTTTACTACAGTATGTACTGTAGGCTGTGTTTATTACAGTATGTACTGTGGGCTGTGTTTACCACAGTATGTACTGTAGGCTGTGTTTACTACAGTATGTACTGTGGGCTGTGTTTACTACAGTATGTACTGTAGGCTGTGTTTACTACAGTATGTACTGTAGGCTGTGTTTACTACAGTATGTACTGTAGGCTGTGTTTACTACAGTATGTACTGTAGACTGTGTTTACTACAGTATGTACTGTAGACTGTGTTTACTACAGTATGTACTGTGGGCTGTGTTTACTACAGTATGTACTGTAGGCTGTGTTTACTACAGTGTGTACTGTAGGCTGTGTTTACTTGTCAGACAGTAGCCTAATAAACAAATGCAGGCGTCTTCTATCTTAAAAATGCTTTATATGCTTTATTATCCAAATGTTACAAGTGTGTGTGGGTGACCTCATGCAACCACAAGATGTCCTATAAAGCTGTACAGTACTGTATTTCTTCATCAGCATCTTTATGCTTTCGTTAATAAAATAATAATAAAAATACTCTTTCAAAATGCAGATGTTTATTTAGTTATGGATCCATAACAAATTACTATGGGAATAAATATCACTGAATTACAGAAATATTGGAACAAAGTTGTCTAATGAAGGTTAACAGTTTGTTGCTTTCTGGAAAATTCTAGTACAGTGCCATTATGGCTATTAGCAGCGCTATTAGCAGAACAATAGACTTGTCTATTAGCAGGGCTATTAGCAGGACAATATACGTGTCTATTAGCAGAACAATAGACTTGTCTATTAGAGGGCTATTAGCAGGACAATAGACGTGTCTATTAGCAGGGCTATTAGCAGGACAATAGACGTGTCTATTAGCAGAACAATAGACTTGTCTATTAGAGGGCTATTAGCAGAACAATAGACTTGTCTATTAGAGGGCTATTAGCAGGACAATAGACGTGTCTATTAGCAGGGCTATTAGCAGGACAATAGACGTGTCTATTAGCAGGGCTATTAGCAGGACAATAGACTTGTCTATAAGCAGGGCTATTAGCAGGACAATAGACGTGTCTATTAGCAGGGCTATTAGCAGGACAATAGACGTGTCTATTAGCAGGGCTATTAGCAGGACAATAGACTTGTCTATTAGCAGGGCTATTAGCAGGACAATAGACGTGTCTATTAGCAGGGCTATTAGCAGGACAATAGACTTGTCTATTAGCAGGGCTATTAGCAGGACAATAGACTTGTCTATTAGCAGGGCTATTAGCAGGACAATAGACTTGTCTATTAGCTGGGGCTATTAGCAGGACAATAGACGTGTCTATTAGCTGGGGCTATTAGCAGGACAATAGACTTGTCTATCAGCAGGGCTTCAGCAGGGCTATTAGCAGGACAATAGACTTGTCTATCAGCAGGGCTTCAGCAGGGCTATTAGCAGGACAATATACTTGTCTATTAGCAGGGCTATTAGCAGGACAATAGACTTGTCTATTAGCAGGACAATAGACTTGTCTATTAGCAGGGCTATTAGCAGGACAATAGACTTGTCTATTAGCAGGGCTATTAGCAGGACAATAGAATTGTCTATTAGCAGGACAATAGACGTGTCTATTAGCAGGACAATAGACTTGTCTATTAGCAGGACAATAGACTTGTCTATTAGCAGGGCTATTAGCAGGACAATAGAATTGTCTATTAGCAGGGCTATTAGCAGGACAATAGACTTGTCTATTAGCAGGGCTATTTGCAGGACAATAGACGTGTCTATTAGCAGGGCTATTAGCAGGACAATAGACGTGTCTATTAGCAGGACAATAGACGTGTCTATTAGCAGGGCTATTAGCAGGACATTAGACTTGTCTATTAGCAGGACAATAGACGTGTCTATTAGCAGGGCTATTAGCAGGACAATAGACGTGTCTATTAGCAGGGCTATTAGCAGGACAATAGACTTGTCTATTAGCAGGGCTATTAGCAGGACAATAGACGTGTCTATTAGCAGGGCTATTAGCAGGACAATAGACTTGTCTATTAGCAGGGCTATTAGCAGGACAATAGACTTGTCTATTAGCTGGGCTATTAGCAGGACAATAGACTTGTCTATTAGCTGGGCTATTAGCAGGACAATAGACTTGTCTATTAGCTGGGGCTATTAGCAGGACAATAGACTTGTCTATTAGCAGGACAATAGACTTGTCTATTATCAGGACAATATATTTGTATATCAGGACAATATACGTGTCTATTAGCAGGGCTATTAGCAGGACAATAGACTTGTCTATTAGCAGGGCTATTAGCAGAACAATAGACCTGTCTATTAGCAGGGCTATTAGCAGAACAATAGACTTGCCAGGAAGGAGGGTAGGGTGACAATTCTATCGTCAAATGTATTTCTTAGTTAGGTTGGCTGTATCACAACCGTCCGTGATTGGTTGCAATTTCAGTTTAATCCACCAGAAAATACAGAACAAATAATACAACACATATTGTGGTTAAACTCAAATATACTAATTGATAAAAAATATGTGGAAGGGGACAAGTATTATTATTGTTATTGTTAACCTGTTTTTCAGGCTGTGAATTCTGCAGACAACGTTTCTAGGATGGGCTGTTAGAAGGACAATATATATTGGTCATATTGTTCATGGCTCCCGAGTGGTGCAGTGGTCTCAGGCACTGCATCACTACAGTCCCTGGTTTGAATCCAGGCTGTTTTGGCTGGCCAGGGATGTCCTTCTCTCCCTCTAAAAACAGAAATAAATATTTTGGCCTTTATAAATATTATTTTAGCCTTTATTCAGATTACAATCGCTCACTTTCTTTAAAAAAAACTAAATCATCTCCAAAATATTGTTACATAGAGCCTAACCGTTGTGGACGACTGTTTCAGCACCGTTTCTGCTCTGACACAAGCATGGAGAAAAGCAGAGAGATAGAGCAGAGAGAAGAGAGAGGGCAGAGAGAAGAGAGAGCAATAGAGAGCAGAGAGAGCGGACAGCAGACAGCAGGCTGAGAAATAAAAGAGAGAGTGAGAGAGCATAGAGTGAGAGAACAGAGAGAGAGCAGAGAAAAGAGAGAGAGCAGATAGCAGGCTGAGAGAGAAGAGAGAGGGCAGAGAGAGCAGAGAAAAGAGAGAGAAGAGGGCAGAGAGAGCAGAGGGAGAGAGAGAGAGCAGAGAACAGAGAGAGCAGGCTGAGAAAGCAAAGAGAGAGTGAGAGAGCATAGAGTGAGAGCAGAGAGAGAGCAGAGAAAAGAGAGAGCAGAGAGAGCAGGCTGAGAGAGCAGAGAACAGAGAGAGCAGAGAACAGAGAGAGAGCAGGCTGAGAAAGCAAAGAGAGAGCAGAGAGAAGAGAGAGGGCAGAGAGAGCAGAGAAAACAGAGAGAACAGAGCAGAGAGAGCAGAGGGAGAGAGAGCAGAGAACAGAGAGAAGAGAGAGCAGAGAGAGAGAAAAGAGAGAGCAGAGAGAAAGAGCAGAGGACAGAGAGAGCAGAGATAGACAGCAGAGAGAGCAGAGAGAGACAACAGAGAGTGAGAGAGAACAGAGAGGGCAGAGAGAGGGCAGAGAGAGAGCAGAGAGAGAGCAGAGAGAGAACAGAGGGTGCTGAGAGAGAAGAGAGAGCAGAGAGAGAGCGAGCAGAGAGAGCAGAGCATAGAGAAAAGTGAGAGCAGAGAGAGAGAGAGCAGAGAGAGATAGCAGGGAGAGCAGAGCAGAGAGAGCAGAGAACAGAGAGAGAGAGAGCAGAGAACAGAGAGAGAGAGAGCAGAGAGAGTGCTGAGAGAGCAGAGAGAAAGCAGAGAGAGCAGGCTGAGAAAGCAAAGAGAGAGTGAGAGAGCATAGAGTGAGAGAGAAGAGAGAGAACAGAGAGAAAGCAGAGAAAAGACAGAACAGCAGAGCAGACAGAGAGCAGGCTGAGAGAGAAGAGAGAGCAGAGAGAGAGCAGGGAGGGAGAGAGCAGAGAGAGAGCAGAGAGTGAGAGATAGAGCAGAGAGAAGAGAGAGGGCAGAGAGAAGAGAGAGCAATAGAGAGCAGAGAGAGCGGACAGCAGAGAGCAGAGAGCAGGCTGAGAAATAAAAGAGAGAGTGAGAGAGCAGAGTGAGAGCAGAGAGAGAGCAGAGAAAAGAGAGAGAGCAGATAGCGGGCTGAGAGAGAAGAGAGAGGGCAGAGAGAGCAGAGAAAAGAGAGAGAGCAGAGGGAGAGAGAGAAGAGAGAGAAGAGAGAGAGTAGAGAGAGCAGAGTGAGAGAGAACAGCAGAGCAGAGAGAAGAGAGAGGGCAGAGAAAAAAGAGAGCAGAGAGAGCAGAGGGAGAGAACAGAGAGAGAGCAGGCTGAGAATGCAAAGAGAGAGCAGAGAGAAGAGAGAGGGCAGAGAGAGCAGAGATAGACAGCAGAGAGAGCAGAGAGACAGCAGAGAGAGAGAGCAGAGTGAGAGAGAACAGAGAAGGCAGAGAGAGAGCAGAGAGAGAGCAGAGCAAGAAGAGTAGAGAAAAGAGAGAGAGCAGAGAACATATAGAGAGAGCAGAGTGAGAGAGAAGAGAGGGAGAGAGAGCAGGGTGAGAGAGAGAGCAGAGAGAGACAGCAGAAAGAGCAGAGGGAGAGAGCTGAGAGCAGAGAGAGCTGAGCGAGCAGAGCACAGAGAGAGCATAGAGAGAGAGAGCAGAGAGAGAGCAGAGAGTAGGCTGAGAGAGCAAAGAGAGAGAGCAGAGAGAGAGAGAGAGGGGAGAGGGCAGAGTGAGAGAGAGAGCAGAGGGAGAGAGAGAGCAGAGAGCAGGCTGAGAAAGCAAAGAGAGTGAGAGAGCAGAGAGAGAGCAGAGAAGGCAGAGAGAGAGCAGAGAGAGAGAGCAGAGAGAGAAGAGGGCAGAGAGAGCAGAGGGAGAGAGAGAGAGCAGAGAACAGAGAGAGAGAGCAGGCTGAGAAAGCAAAGAGAGAGTGAGAGAGCATAGAGTGAGAGCAGAGAGAGAGCAGAGAAAAGAGAGAGCAGAGAGGGAGAGAGCAGAGAGAGAGCAGGCTGAGAGAGCAGAGGGAGAGAGAGCAGGCTGAGAGAGCAGAGAGAGAGAGAGCAGGCTGAGAAAGCAAAGAGAGAGCAGAGAGAAGAGAGAGGGCAGAGAGAACAGAGCAGAAAGAGCAGAGGGAGAGAGAGCAGAGAACAGAGAGAAGAGAGAGCAGAGAGAGAGAAAAGAGAGGGCAGAGAGAGCAGAGCGAGAGCAGAGAGAGCAGAGGATAGAGAGAGCAGAGATAGACAGCAGAGAGAGCAGAGAGACAGCAGAGAGAGAGAGAGCAGAGAGAGAGAGCAGAGTGAGAGAGAACAGAGAAGGCAGAGAGAGAGCAGCGAGAGAGAGAGCAGAGAGAGAACAGAGAGTGCTGAGAGAGAAGAGAGAGCAGAGAGAGCGAGAGCAGACAGAGAGAAAGCAGAGCATAGAGAAAAGAGAGAGCAGAGACTGAGATAGCAGAGAGAGATAGCAGGGAGAGCAGAGCAGAGAGAAAGAGCAGAGAGAGCAGAAGGCAGAGAGAGCTGAGCGAGCTGAGCACAGAGAGAGCATAGAGAGAGAGCAGAGAGAGAGAGAGAGGGGGGAGAGTGCAGAGTGAGAGAGAGAGCAGAGACCCGAGAGAGAGCAGAGAGCAGGCTGAGAAAGCAGAGAGAGAGAGAGCAGAGAGAGAGAGAGCAGAGAGAGAGCAGAGAGAGAGCAGAGAGAGCAGAATGAGAAAGCAAAGAGAGAGTGAGAGAGAATAGGGCAGAGAGAGCAGAGGAAGAGAGAGAGCAGAGAACAGAGAGCAGAGAGAGAGAGAGCAGGCTGAGAAAGCAAAGAGAGAGTGAGAGAGCAGAGAGAGAGCAGAGAAAAGAGAGAGCAGAGAGAGCAGGCTGAGAGCAGGCTGAGAGAGCAGAGGGAGAGAGAGGGCAGAGAGAGCAGAGAAAAGAGAGAGAGCAGAGAGAACAGAGGGAGAGAGAGCAGAGAACAGAGAGAAGAGAAAGCAGAGAGAGAGAAAAGAGAGAGCAGAGAGAAAGAGCAGAGAGGACAGAGAGAGCAGAGATAGACAGCAGAGAGAGCAGAGAGAGACAGCAGAGAGAGCAGAGAGAACAGAGAGGGCAGAGAGAGAGCAGAGAGAGAGAGAGAGAACAGAGAGTGCTGAGAGAGAAGAGAGAGCAGAGAGAGAGCGAGAGCAGAGAGAGAGAGCAAGCAGAGAGCAGAGCATAGAGAGCATAGAGAAAAGTGAGAGCAGAGAGAGAGAGCAGAGAGAGATAGCAGGGAGAGCAGAGCAGAGAGCAGAGAACAGAGAGAGAGAGAGAGCAGAGGGAGAGACAGAGAGCAGATAGAAAACGCAGAGAGAGAGCAGAGGGCAGAGGGAGAGTAGAGAGAGAGAACAGAGAGGGCAGAGAGAGAGAGAGCAGAGAGAGTGCTGAGAGAGCAATAGAGAGCAGAAAGAAAGCAGAGAAAAGAGAGAACAGCAGAGCAGACAGAGAGCAGGCTGAGAGAGAAGAGAGAGCAGAGAGCGAGAGAGAGCAGGGAGGGAGAGAGCAGAGAGAGAGAGCAGAGAGTGAGAGAGAGGGCAGAGAGAGCAGAGAGAAGAGAGAGCAATAGAGAGCAGAGAGAGCGGACAGCAGAGAGCAGAGAGCAGGCTGAGAAATAAAAGAGAGAGTGAGAGAGCATAGAGTGAGAGAGCAGAGAGAGAACAGAGAGAGAGAGCAGAGAAAAGAGAGAACAGCAGAGCGAGCAAAGAGCAGAGAGAGAGCAGATAGCAGGCTGAGAGAGAAGAGAGAGGGCAGAGAGAGCAGAGAAAAGAGAGAGAGCAGAGAGAGAGAGCAGAGAGAGCAGAGTGAGAGAGAACAGAGAGGGCAGAGAGAGCAGAGAAAAGAGAGAACAGCAGAGCAGAGGGAGAGAGAGAGCAGGCTGAGAGAGAAGAGAGAGCAGAGAGAGAGCAGAGAGAGCATAGAGAAGAGAGAGGGCAGAGAGAGCAGAGAAAAGAGAGAACAGCAGAGCGAAGAGAGAGAGCAGAGAGAGAACTCTGTATTACAACACTCTGTTGTACAATTTGTTTAATTCAATTCCACATATTTAATTGTTTTGTATTTCATTTCATATTAGTTTCATGTTTCAACCAGTCGCAGGTTAACGTCAACCTGACAGAGGAAACGTAACATCAATAACCAAACTGTTTTCACAATTAACAGGCTTTTCTTGTTTCAACTATGTTTTATTATGAAAAGTACAATATATCCTTGTATACTTGTACAACTATGGAGCGTATGTCCATATATAATTATACAATTTGTTATTCAACATAAAAGACAACAAATGATCACATTGGTATTTTAACGGTGTTATTGTCACAATTATAGGAAGACACGCATGTGTGTGTGTCCTGTGTGTGTGTCCCCCGTGTGTCCACTGTGTGTGTGTGTGTGTGTGTTTCTCCAGTGTGTGTGTGTGTGTGTGTGTGTTTCCAGTGTGTGTGTGTGTGTGTGTCCAGTGTGTGTGTGTGTGTGTCCAGTGTGAGTGTGTGTGTCCAGTGTGTGTGTGTGTGTGTCCAGTGTGTGTGTGTGTGTGTATGTGTCCAGTGTGTGTGTGTGTGTGTGTGTGTGTGTGTGTGTGTGTGTGTGTGTGTGTGTGTGTGTGTGTGTGTGTGTGTGTGTGTGTGTGTGTCCAGTGTGTCTGTGTGTATGTGTCCAGTGTGTGTGTGTGTGTATGTGTCCAGTGTGTGTGTGTGTACAGTGTGTGTGTGTGTGTGTGTGTCCAGTGTGTGTGTGTGTGTGTCCAGTGTGTCTGTGTGTTTGTGTCCAGTGTGTTTGTGTCCAGTGTGTGTGTGTCCAGTGTGTGTGTGTCCAGTGTGTGTGTGTGTCTGTCCAGTGTGTGTGTGTGTGTGTGTGTGTGTGTGTGTGTGTGTGTGTGTGTGTGTGTGTGTGTGTGTGTGTGTGTGTGTCCAGTGTGTGTGTGTGTGTGTGTGTGTCCAGTGTGTGTGTGTGTGTGTGTGTGTGTGTGTGTGTGTGTGTGTGTGTGTGTGTATGTGTGTCCAGTGTGTGTGTGTGTGTGTGTGTGTGTGTCTGTACAGTGTGTGTGTGTGTGTGTGTCCAGTGTGTGTGTGTGTATGTGTCCAGTGTGTGTGTGTGTTTGTGTCCAGTGTGTTTGTGTCCAGTGTGTGTGTGTGTGTCCAGTGTGTGTGTGTGTGTGTGTGTGTCCAGTGTGTGTGTGTGTACAGTGTGTGTGTGTCTGTCCAGTGTGTGTGTGTGTACAGTGTGTGTGTGTGTGTGTGTGTCCAGTGTGTGTGTGTGTGTGTGTCCAGTGTGTCTGTGTGTTTGTGTCCAGTGTGTTTGTGTCCAGTGTGTGTGTGTCCAGTGTGTGTGTGTCCAGTGTGTGTGTGTGTCTGTCCAGTGTGTGTGTGTGTGTGTGTGTGTGTGTGTGTGTGTGTGTGTGTGTGTGTGTGTGTGTGTGTGTGTCCAGTGTGTGTGTGTGTGTGTGTGTGTGTGTGTGTGTGTGTGTGTCCAGTGTGTGTGTGTGTACAGTGTGTGTGTGTGTCTGTACAGTGTGTGTGTGTGTGTGTGTGTCCAGTGTGTGTGTGTGTATGTGTCCAGTGTGTGTGTGTGTTTGTGTCCAGTGTGTTTGTGTCCAGTGTGTGTGTGTGTGTCCAGTGTGTGTGTGTGTGTGTGTGTGTCCAGTGTGTGTGTGTGTACAGTGTGTGTGTGTCTGTACAGTGTGTGTGTGTGTGTCCAGTGTGTGTGTGTGTGTGTGTCCAGTGTGTGTGTGTGTGTGTACAGTGTGTGTATGTGTGTGTGTGTGTGTGGTTATTATTTCAGGGACACTGAGGATTCATCATAAACCCTAAACCCTGGATAGAGGGGCTCAGTGAATGTGGTGTGGAATGTGTACAGGTGGGTCAGTGTGTCAGAGGAGGCTCTATAGAAGGACAGAGTGCCGGCTGGCCAGTCCAGATACACTCCTACTCTGTGGGAGCTGGAGGAGGGGACGTCTATGGTAGTGGGATTATTATTGTGCCAGGCAGAGTAACTGTTGTCAGAGCAGAACAGATTCCAGGACTTGTCATTGTGTCCAAGCCTACAGTCATTACCCCTTCCTCTCCTGTTGATTCCTTTATATGTCACTCCTATTTCAGCCCCCCTCCCACTCCACTCTACCTCCCAGTAACAGCGCCCAGTCAGACCCTCTCTACACAGCACCTGTCCCCAGACCTCAAATCTCTCTGGGTGATCAGGATACGGCTGCTCCTCTCTCCTACATGTCACCTTTCTGTTCTCCTCAGACAGAGAGAGGCGTCTGTTTACTGTGTTTAGGTCCAGTGTGAGATCACAGACATCTGATGGATGAAACCAGACACAATATTAGAAATCATCATCATTCACATTAGAATGTTAACTCACTTTACACTAATTCATTTAATGTAGATGTTTCTGGGTATCAAAAGGAGAAGTTAAGGTAACTTGAGACTTGTTGAATGAGCATATGTGATACTGTATGGTAATATAAAACACACTTATTCCCATTAATTACACACACACACACACACACACACACACACACACACACACACACACACACACACACACACACACACACACACACACACACACACACACACACACACACACACACACACATTGTCAAATCAACTCTTTGTAAACGTTGGTGTCCCTGATTTCTGCTTCTGTAGAACTACAGCTGATATTTAATATGACCAAGTAAGTAATGATGGTGGTCTTTGACTTTGACTTAACTTGAATTAAGACTTATTCTTAGTCATATTCTTCACAGCAGTCAACACTCACATTTTCTAAGCCCAGGTTTCATTGTGTTCTCTCCACCATGTTCCACACTGTAGCGGTAAGCAGAAGAACAGACAGTCATTGAGGGATACACCTGAACACACACACACACACACACACACACACACACACACACACACACACACACACACACACACACACACACACACACACACACTGGACACACACACACATACTGGACACACACTCACACTGGACACACAGTGTTTGTGTCCAGTGTTTGTGTCCAGTGTGTGTGTCCTGTGTGTGTGTGTGTGCCCAGTGTGTATGTGTGTGTCATGGGTGTGTGTGTGTTTGTGTGTGTGTGTGTGTATGAGTCTAGTGTGTTTCACACTGGACACACAGGACACACACACACACTTTACACACATACACACAGGACACACACACAGTCAGCATATAACTTTGTCCAAGTGGTGGTCAGAATGTTTGTCTTAACTAGCCTGATAAGTCAAACATGTCTGATATGAACATGGACATAAACCCTCTACATACTTGAGTTTCTCCAGTCTGCAGTGTGGATCCTCCAGTCCAGCAGAGAACAGTCTGACTCCTGAGTCTCCTGGGTGATTGTAGCTCAGGTCCAGCTCTCTCAGGTGTGAGGGGTTTGACCTCAGAGCTGAGACCAGAGAAGCACAGCCTTCCTCTGTGACTAGACAGCCTGACAGCCTGCAAAGAGTCAAATCATATTAAAATCACACTGCTATTCTTTGGTGGTGAAAATAGTGGCAGTATATTTTTTTTTAACATATTCAGATATATCATTGTCTTGAAACCTGTCTTATCTATTCATAAATGGATGTTTCATTATTTGAAATGACAAATTATACAAGTATTGCTTGTAGATAGAAACATGTACAAATATTATAGTAGACTGACCAGACCAATTTAAAAAGCAGTATCAGTCAAAAGACAGACAGTGAGGTATCAGATTTAGATTGTATTGAGTATACAGTCCACACCATATCTATTTTGACAGTGAAGCTAACATTTTAAATGTGGCTCTGTAGTCCAACATTTTAGATTTCAGATCAAATGTTTTATATGAGGTGACATTGACACATTTGCAGTTTGTTTTGGCCAATAGAAACTCAATGGTGGATGATGACTGGAGTAATTTTCTTTATAAGTGAGTAGATACCATGTTTCTAAACACTACTAAATTAATCCTGATGATGCCTTGATTAATACAAATCATGAATGAATCATGAATAATAATGAGCGAGAAAGTTACATAGGCTACAACAAAACATGCTAACCTCTCACCATTACCAATAACAGAGACTACAACAAAACATGCTAACCTCTCACCATTACCAATAACAGAGGCTACAACAAAACATGCTAACCTCTCACCATTACCAATAACAGAGGCTACAACAAAACATGCTAACCTCTCACCATTACCAATAACAGAGGCTACAACAAAACATGCTAACCTCTCACCATTACCAATAACAGAGGCTACAACAAAACATGCTAACCTCTCACCATTACCAATAACAGAAGCTACAACAAAACATGCTAACCTCTCACCATTACCAATAACAGAGGCTACAACAAAACATGCTAACCTCTCACCATTACCAATAACAGAGGCTACAACAAAACATACTAACCTCTCACCATTACCAATAACAGAGGCTACAACAAAACCTGCTAACCTCTCACCATTACCAATAACAGAGGCTACAACAAAACATGCTAACCTCTCACCATTACCAATAACAGAGACTACAACAAAACATGCTAACCTCTCACCATTACCAATAACAGAGGCTACAACAAAACATGCTAACCTCTCACCATTAATGAATGATGTAATGAAATGAAATGAAATGTAATACTACCTGTGGAGCGAAGCGAAATGCGACTACTCGCTCCAATACAGAACGTCTGTATAATTCTCTTACTGATATACTAAGGGGTTGTACATTTCCAATACTGTCCTATGGTAGGAAATTGTCAGTAACAAATATGTTCAACCTTTTATTAGAATAACGTCTGTCCTACTCCTAACTTTGTATTCCACTATTGGGCCATTACCCAATAACTCCCGCCATAATCCACAGCCAAACAAACAATGAAACATACAACACACCATTCATAACCAACTCAACTCAGTCATTGGGTACCTCTTCAAAATAAACACTACAAATATCAAAATAACTTACTCATATAGTAAAAATCTAAACCAAAATAACTAGTATTTGGTAATTGTAGCTGAATGACCTTAACAAAATAAAATAGATTATTATTATCACTGAATCACGTCTCCTAAAGTAACTAACTAGTATGACAGTAATGGTCTCTTCACATTACAACTCTAAATAAAATAGATGATTATTATCACGGAATCACGTCTCCTAAAGTAACTAACTAGTATGACAGTAATGGTCTCTTCACATTACAACTCTAAATAAAATAGATGATTATTATCACTGAATCACGTCTCCTAAAGTAACTAACTAGTATGACAGTAATGGTCTCTTCACATTACAACTCAAAATAAAATAGAAAAGATGAGTATTATAACCACCTCTTCAAAACCAACATAACATTAAGTAATGATCGCTGCATTACCTCCCAATATATAATGAATGATTAACGCTGAACCACCTCTCCAAAACCAACATAACATTAAGTAATGATCTCTGCATTACCTCCCAATATATAATGGATGATTAACACTGAACCACCTCTCCAAAACCAACATAACATTAAGTAATGATCTCTGCATTACCTCCCAATATATAATGGATGATTAACGATGAACCACCTCTTCAAAACCAACATAACATTAAGTAATGATCTCTGCATTACCTCCCAATATATAATGGATGATTAACACTGAACCACCTCTCCAAAACCAACATAACATTAAGTAATGATCTCTGCATTACCTCCCAATATATAATGGATGATTAACGATGAACCACCTCTTCAAAACCAACATAACATTAAGTAATGATCGCTGCATTACCTCCCAATATATAATGGATGATTAACGATGAACCACCTCTTCAAAACCAACATAACATTAAGTAATGATCTCTGCATTACCTCCCAATATATAATGGATGATTAACACTGAACCACCTCTTCAAAACCAACATAACATTAAGTAATGATCGCTGCATTACCTCCCAATATATAATGGATGATTAACACTGAACCACCTCTTCAAAACCAACATAACATTAAGTAATGATCTCTGCATTACCTCCCAATATATAATGGATGATTAACACTGAACCACCTCTTCAAAACCAACATAACATTAAGTAATGATCTCTGCATTACCTCCCAATATATAATGGATGATTAACGATGAACCACCTCTTCAAAACCAACATAACATTAAGTAATGATCTCTGCATTACCTCCCAATATATAATGGATGATTAACACTGAACCACCTCTTCAAAACCAACATAACATTAAGTAATGATCGCTGCATTACCTCCCAATATATAATGGATGATTAACGCTGAACCACCTCTTCAAAACCAACATAACATTAAGTAATGATCGCTGCATTACCTCCCAATATATAATGGATGATTAACACTGAACCACCTCTTCAAAACCAACATAACATTAAGTAATGATCTCTGCATTACCTCCCTATATATAATGGATGATTAACACTGAACCACCTCTTCAAAACCAACATAACATTAAGTAATGATCGCTGCATTACCTCCCAATATATAATGGATGTTTAACGATGAACCACCTCTTCAAAACCAAAAGAACTAGTACTGGTAATAGTCAACCGTATTACACACCCAAAATAAAATAGATGATCATTGCTGAATCACCTCTCAAAATAAAACTAGTATTTCAATAATGGTCGCCTGCATTATTACCCAAAATAAAATAGATGATCATTGCTGAATCACCTCTCAAAATAAAACTAGTATTTCAATAATGGTCGCCTGCATTATTACCCAAAATAAAATTTAAAATCATCAATCATTAATTTCATTCATCCTATATTGACAACATGCATTTCACCAATAGTCCGTTACGTACTTTCTCCATACTAAAATCCGACTATATCATATTCAACGCGTATGTCTATCATTTAGATTGAGTGAGGTGCCACTTACTTGTTAGAGGGAAACCACACCAGTAAATGACATTTAATTACAGACTTAGATTAAACGAGTGTCTGCTTACCTTGTTTAATTTGGAGCTCTGGCACCGTGGTGTAGAATCTTTCCTTGTCAATCACCATTGGCTCATTGGTGAAATTAGCATTATGACAATATATTTAAATAAATAATTGAAAAGCCTTTATTAATGCAATTGCAGACAGAAGTTGACAACAGGAACATAGCACGCATGTTTCTGAGTATCTGCATCAAACAAAAGGTCTCAAGTTGTTTTGTTACACCCTCAGTCTAGCCTGGTGATGTCACTACCTACGTCATTACCTTTTTACTCCTGAGACCAAAACACTGCCTACCAAGCTATATAAACAATGGCTTTTAGTGTTATCTAAAACTTAGCAGTAAAAGTCCACTCCCCAAAGCTGATTTATTGTGGAATGTTTGACTAGTCTTATCTCCTCCACTCCCCTGCAGAGCTCCTTCTTCACAGTCACACATTACTCAGAGGGGCCTCTTTTTAATGAGGCAGAGAGAGAGAATTAGAAAACAACAGTGGAACAATATTAAAACCTCATAATGTATATATATTGTTAATCTGTAGTCTAGGACCCTATTAATGTAAGGAGGGAGGGGTCTTATAACCCCTCCCCTTCTATTAAAACCTCATCATGTATATATATTGTTAATCTGTAGTCTAGGACCCTATTAATGTAAGGAGGGAGGGGTCTTATAACCCCTTCCCTTCTATTAATACAACATAAAAATAATCAATTATTCTAATACATCAAACACTTTGGTACAACCCTTTTCATGACCCCTAGGTGAACCCGACAGTAGGGAAGAGGATGATTTAGGTGATTTACTTGTCTGCCGGGTTATTGTCATGAAAAAGACCAGACCTGAAGGTAAATGACTGTTAATTAACATAAACAAGTTTAGCAACTCCAGGCCTCCACTGTCTACAAGCCTCATACAAACCACTGTCTACAAGCCTCATACAAACCACTGATGAGCACCCTTCGAACATCTACATAAAAAAACTGGCAGCATACTGGCAGCAATATCCTTGCCTGTGAAGCCCTTTTTGTGCAAAGCAAGGATGACGGCATGTGTTTCCTTGCAGGTAACCATGGTTGACAGAGGAAGAACAATGATTCCAAGCACCTGTCACGCCCTGGCTATAGAGAGGGTTTTTTATTCTCTATTTTGGTTAGGCCAGGGTGTGACTAGGGTGGGCAGTCTATGTTCTTTTTTCTAGGTTATTGTTTTTCTATGTGTTTGGCCTGGTGTGGTTCCCAATCAGAGGCAGCTGTCTATCGTTGTCTCTGATTGGGAGCCATATTTAGGTAGCCTGTTTTCCTTTGTGTGTTGTGGGTGATTATTTTTCTGTTTAGTGTGTGTTGCACATGACGGAGCTGTTTTCGGTTGTCACTTTGTTGTTTTGCTTTGTAGTGTTCAGTTTACCATTAAAATGACGAACACGCTGCGTTTTGGTCCTCTCCTTCTCCAGACGACAATCGTGACAGCACCACCCTCCTTTTGAAGCTTCCAGTCTGTTATTCCAACTCAATCAGCATGACGGAGTGATCTCCAGCCTTGTCCTCGTCAACACTCACACCTGTGTTAACGAGAGAATCACTGACATGATGTCAGCTGGGCCTTTTGTGGCAGGGCTGAAATGCGGTGGAAATGTTTTGGGGGGATTCAGTTCATTTGCATGGCAAAGAGGGACTTTGCAATTAATTACAATTCATCTGATCACTCTTCATAACATTCTGGAGTATATGCAAATTGCCATCATACAAACTGAGGCAGCAGACTGTGAAAAGTAATATTTGTGTCATTCTCAAAACTTTTGGCCACGACTGTACTATCAAAAAATTGTGACTTGATTCTCAAAATTACATTTCAAGTTTTGACTGCGGTCATTACTCATGACTGCCGGTGTGGCAGTCACCACAACACCACAAAACTAGTTAAGCTACCACAGTATCCCCTTCATCTTTTTGGATTGCAAAACTAAAGAGACACACCAGACAAGACTCAGAGACAGCAACAGAAGAATAGGATGAGATCATTTTGGCTCATTAGACAGGTCAGAGTCTATGTTTGAAGTTGTTGAGTGGTTTTTGGCAATACACTGTAGATGTATGTGTTCAAAAGTAGCCCCCAATGTCTTCAAATCCTAGGGGAGAGGAGCTGCTACCCCTGGGGAGAGGAGTTGCTACCCCTGGGGAGAGAGGAGCTGCTACCCCTGGGGAGAGAGGAGCTGCTACCCCTGGGGAGAGAGGAGTTGCTACCCCTGGGGGGAGAGAGGAGCTGCTACCCCTGGGGAGAGAGGAGCTGCTACCCCTGGGGAGAGAGGAGCTGCTACCCCTGGAAAGAGAGGAGCTGCTACCAGGAGAGACTGCGACCCTGTTTGGGAAGAGCTTAACACTTGGTGATTGTTGGGGCACGTTTGTCAGGAGTTTCAGTGATGAAGACTGCTGAACTTGCTGATGTTTCACAATATGCCATGTCTCAGTCACCAGGTCTCAACACAATAGAACACAACCATCAACAGAACACCAGGTCTCAACACAATAGAACACAATCATCAACAAAACACCAGGTCTCAACACAATAGAACACCACCATCAACAGAACACCAGGTCTCAACACAATAGAATACCACCATCAACAGAACGCCAGGTCTCAACACAATAGAACACAACCATCAACAGAACACCAGGTCTCAACACAATAGAACACAACCATCAACAGAACACCAGGTCTCAACACAATAGAACACCACCATCAACAGAACACCAGGTCTCAACACAATAGAACACAACCATCAACAGAACACCAGGTCTCAACACAATAGAACACCACCATCAACAGAACACCAGGTCTCAACACAATAGAACACAACCATCAACAGAACACCAGGTCTCAACACAATAGAACACCACCATCAACAAAACACCAAATGATGGAATTTCTTGTGGAAGAATGGTGTCACATCCCTCCAATAGAGTTCCAGACAGTTGTAGAATGTATGCCAAGGCACATTGTAAGAGCTGTAAAGAGAGAGGGAGGGGAGAGAGAACAGGCAGAACCTGATATGTAAATGAGCAGAGCAAACAAAAGTAACTTTCGACGACCGAATGATCATTCCAGACTCTGTTTCTAATGAGAGATAAAAGGTAAGATAACAATTGTGTATTCATATAGTTGATGATATTGTTATGTGTATTCATATAGTTGATGATATTGTTATGTGTATTCATATAGTTGATGATATTGTTGTGTATTCATATAGTTGGTGATATTGTTATGTGTATTAATATAGTTGATGATATTGTTATGTGTATTCATATAGTTGATGATATTGTTATGTGTATTCATATAGTTGATGATATTGTTATGTGTATTCATATAGTTGATGATATTGTTATGTGTATTCATATAGTTGATGATATTGTTATGTGTATTCATATAGTTGCTGATATTGTTATGTGTATTCATATAGTTGATGATATTGTTATGTGTATTCATATAGTTGATGATATTTTTGGTGGACAGTGTTATAATAGTCCTCTTCTCCTTAAAATGTATTTGATATAAATTAGATGAATTCGTTCTGTGCCCATCTGTGTTTCCCAGGGTGATCGCTCCTGCACTGTATAGAATCTAAAAGGTTTCTTTGGCTGTCCCCATAGGATAACCTTTTGTAGAACCCTTTTTGGTACTAGGTAGAACCCTTTTGGGTTCCATACAGAACCCTTTCCACAGAGGGTTCTACATGGAAGCCAGAAGGGTTCTACCTGGAACCCAAAATAATCTCCTATGAGGACCCGTTTGGAACCCTTTCTTCTACGAATGTACTGTATCATAGGTCTATAGACTTGTCTTCTCAAAACAGGCTTAAAACCTTTCTCGCCCCGGGGTTCCGCTAGCGGAACACCCACAACATTCCGCTGCCTTCGCAGCGCGCGAAATTCAAAAATATTTTTTTGAAATATTTAACTTCCACACATTAACAAGTCCAATACAGCAAATGAAAGATAAACATCCATCTTGTGAATCCAGCCAACATGTCCGATTTTTTAAATGTTTTACAGCGAAAACACAATATATATTTATGTTAGCTCACCACAATAGCCAAACACACAACGCCATGTTTTCACACAACTAACATAGCTTTCACAAACGCCACAAATAGAGATAAAATGAATCACTAACCTTTGAACAACTTCATCAGATGACAGTCTTATAACATCATGTTATACAATACATTTATTTTTTGTTCGAAAATGTGCATATTTATAGCTACAAATCGTGGTTTTACATTGTGAATACCGCGCCATAATGCACCAAATTGTCCGGAGATATTTTGGACAGTCACGTAATCTAACCAAAAAACTCATCATAAACTTTGCTAAAAAATACATGTTGTACAGCAAATGAAAGATACACTGGTTCTTAATGCAACCGCTGTGTTAGATTTAAAAAAAAATAGCTTTAGAACATAGTACAGCATGCAATATTCTGAGACAGCGCCCAGCCATTCTCCGCCATGTTGGAGCCAACATATTCCACAAAAATACGAAATAACATCATAAATATTCTCTTACCTTTGATGATCTTCCATCAGAATGTAGTGCAAGGAGTCCTAGTTCCACACTAAATCGTTGTTTTGATTTTGAATGTCAATTTCTTCTGTCGAATGTCTAGCATAATGGTAATAACTCTTGGCGCATGGAACGAAAAATTCCAAAAGTCACAATAAACGTCGAATAAACTGGTCAAACTCAGTGGAAAATCCATCTTTATGATGTTTTTCTCATATGTATCCAATAACGTCGAAGACGGAGCATTTCGTCGTGTATACCTAACGCATTGCAGAAAACAATGTCGTGTTCCCTGGTGCGCAGCTGAATACTGCCAATAGGGCGGACCTGTCACTCCAAAAGCTCTCATTCGGTTTCACATCAAGCTAGACACCCCATTCAACATTCTACTGCCTGTTGACATCTAGTGGAAGGCGTATGAAGTGCATACAGATCCATAAATAAAAGGCAATTGAATAGGCAAGGCCTTACACAGAGCCCCATTTTCAGAATTTTCACTTCCTTTTTGTAAGTTTGCTGCCAAATGAGTTCTGTTTTACTCACAGATATAATTCAAACAGTTTTAGAAACGTCAGAGTGTTTTCTATCCAATAGTAATAATAATATACATATCGTATGATCTGGAACAGAGTACGAGGCCGTTTAATTTGGGCACGATTTTTTCCCAAAGTGAAAACAGCGCCTCCTATTCACTAAGAGGTTTTTAAAACGCAACAAGCAACAAACTAACATGTTCTCTTTATAATCTACTGTTAATGCTTTTCACTCAGGAAGGTATGTTGTGTGAAAGAGGGACAAATAAATATGGTGGAAAGACTAACAACAAATTACACTTCTTCAAAACAGGTTGTGTGTATTCATTAGTGCCCATCGTAGCAAAACGTTTGGCAACAGAAACCGTTTAGTCCACGTTGTACAGCGTTTGGAGTAAACTGTTTCTGTAACATTTTAAAAATGTTGGCTGTGGAGTAAACTAATGAATTCAACCCAGGTTGTAGCCTACGACTCGGCTGTTTATACCTGCCTGATGCTGAAACCTGAACGTAGCCTGGGGGTGTACTAGCTAGATATACTGGTTTTCTAAAGTTAGCCAGATTCAGTTAGCATCACATTCCAGCTCAGGCCTCACCCATCAGAATATACAGAGCGCTAGTCATCAGGAATAACTCAATGAATTATTATGTGGATTATAATTAATGGACATTTTTGTAGGGGTTGATACATTTTTTGTAAGGGACACTCAAGTCTGAAATTTCTAAATGGAAATTACAAACTTCAGAAGCCTTTTTAAACCTCAAATACACTACAAGTTTTACATTACCTGCATTACAGTTGATATACAGTACAGTGGCTATACAGTTGATATACAGTACAGTGGATATACAGTTGATATACAGTACAGTGGATATACAGTTGATATACAGTACAGTTAATATACAGTTGATATACAGTACAGTGGATATACAGTTGATATACAGTTGATATACAGTACAGTGGATATACAGTTGATATATAGTACAGTTGATATACAGTTGATATACAGTACAGTGGCTATCCAGTACAGTGGGTATACAGTACAGTGGCTATACAGTGGCTATACAGTAACAGTGGATATACAGTTTATATACAGTACAGTGACTATACAGTTTATATACAGTACAGTGACTATACAGTTGATAAACAGTGGATGTCCACATTTACAGTATCAGTATAAATATATCTAAGAGAGATGAACAGAGAGAAAATGCAGTATAGTTCAGTTATTTAGTGTTCAGTTCAGAGATGCTTGATGTGGTGTGCAGTGTAGAGTGTATAGTCCTTTAGTCTCTATGGGCCAGGTGGACAGTTGGTGAGGGCCAAAGCATAGTCCTTTAGTCGCTATGGGCCAGATGGCTCGTTGGTAACGGCCACAGCATAGTCCTTTAGTCTCTATGGGCCAGATGGCCAGTTGGTGAGGGCCACAGCATAGTCCTTTAGTCGCTATGGGCCAGATGGCTCGTTGGTAACGGCCACAGCATAGTCCTTTAGTCTCTATGGGCCAGATGGCCAGTTGGTGAGGGCCACAGCATAGTCCTTTAGTCTCTATGGGCCAGTTGGCCAGTTGGTGAGGGCTACAGCATAGTCCTTTAGTCTCTATGGGCCAGATGGCCAGTTGGTGAGGGCTACAGCATAGTCCTTTAGTCTCTATGGACCAGGTGGTCAGTTGGTGAGGGCCACAGCATAGTCCTTTAGTCTCTACGGGCCAGATGGCCTGTTGGTGAGGGCTACAGCATAGTCCTTTAGTCTCTATGGGCCAGATGGCCAGTTGGTGAGGGCCACAGCATAGTCCTTTAGTCGCTACGGGCCAGATGGCCTGTTGGTGAGGGCTACAGCATAGTCCTTTAGTCTCTATGGACCAGGTGGTCAGTTGGTGAGGGCCACAGCATGGGAAAAGAAAAATATGATCACCCTGTTGCAGGAAAACTAAAACGTGTCATGTATTTGAGTGTATTTAAGCTTTAAAAAAGGTTTCTGAAGATGATATGATTCATTATCTATAATCTACATAGTAATGCAAATGTCTTGTTGCTGCAGGATTATTCTCCTGCTGTAGCAAACTGGTTCAAATTAAGATCCAACATCTGTAGCAATATACCTCTCTTTAATGTACATGGCTATATCAGGATATATATACCTCTCTCTAATGTATATGGCTCTATCAGGATATATATACCTCTCTCTAATGTATATGACTATCAGGATATATATACCTCTCTCTAATGACTATATCAGGATATATATACCTCTCTCTAATGTATATGACTCTATCAGGATATATATACCTCTCTCTAATGTATATGGCTCTATCAGGATATATATACCTCTCTCTAATGTATATGGCTCTATCAGGATATATATACCTCTCTCTAATGTATATGGCTCTATCAGGATATATATACCTCTCTCTAATGTATATGGCTCTATCAGGATATATATACCTCTCTCTAATGTATATGGCTCTATCAGGATATATATACCTCTCTCTAATGTATATGACTATATCAGGATATATATACCTCTCTCTAATGTATATGACTATATCAGGATATATATATACCTCTCTCTAATGTATATGACTATATCAGGATATATATATACCTCTCTCTAATCCATATGACTATATCAGGATATATATACCTCTCTCTAATGTATATGGCTCTATCAGGATATATATACCTCTCTCTAATGTATATTACATTTACATTTACGTCATTTAGCAGACGCTCTTATCCAGAGCGACTTACAAATTGGAAAGTTCATACATATTCATCCTGGTCCCCCCGTGGGGAATGAACCCACAACCCTGGCGTTGCAAGCGCCATGCTCTACCAACTGAGCCACACGGGACTTACGTATACGTATATGACTATATCAGGATATATATACCTCTCTCTAATGTATATGACTATATCAGGATATATATACCTCTCTCTAGTGTATATGACTATATCAGGATATATATACCTCTCTCTAATGTATATGGCTCTATCAGGATATATATCTCTCTCTCTAATGTATATGGCTCTATCAGGATATATATACCTCTCTCTAATGTATATGACTATATCAGGATATATATACCTCTCTCTAATGTATATGGTTATATCAGGATATATATACCTCTCTAATGTATATGGCTCTATCAGGATATATATACCTCTCTCTAATGTATATGGCTATATCAGGATATATATACCTCTCTCTAATGTATATGGCTCTATCAGGATATATATACCTCTCTCTAATGTATATGGCTCTATCAGGATATATATACACCTCTCTCTAATGTATATGACTATATCAGGATATATATATACCTCTCTCTAATGTATATGACTATATCAGGATATATATACCTCTCTCTAATGTACATGGCTATATTAGGATTCACTTTTGACCATTTGACATATTTTATTTACTGTTGTTTAGGCTGGTTGAATGAGTTGCCTATGAAAGCTACTTCATCTGCAAGAAAACAGGTGGCTGCACCAGTGACTGTAAGTTATGTGATCTCCTCATATGAAATTAAAAATATGTTTGTAGCCTACGCAGTTACAAAATGGCTGTTGAAACTGTGGCACATATTTTCTCGTTAACATTAAATAAATGTGTTGGTATGTAGGAAAGACGGGCAGACTCTCGTACTGTAGGTCTAGGCTACGTACCAACTATTATAAGGTTAGGTCGACGTCAGACATTCAATAGTCAGAGTAGGTTGGAGCTATGATCACTTATCATGATGACAAACCTGATGGTCTCTGTGAACTGACCTGAATAGGTTTAGACTGGTCATCTATGATATGTAGGCTATATCTGAGGTATAGACCTCAATCTGCATATCACTAACAAACCACTACTATACATTATAACCTAGTCTACTTTACATAATATAACATCTGCCTATCACTAACAAACCACTACTATACATTATAACCTAGCCTACTTTACATAATATAACATCTACATATCACTAACAACCCACTACTATACATTATAACCTAGTCTACTTTACATAATATAACATCTACATATCACTAACAACCCACTACTATACATTATAACCTAGTCTACTTTACATAATATAACATCTACATATCACTAACAACCCAC